>NW_026928017.1:0-32604 GCF_032062105.1 Saccostrea cuccullata | reverse complement strand
CTAGTTCTAATACAGAGGAGAATCAGGTGAGTGGAGATACTAGTATATACCTAGTCTAGTTCTAATACAGAGGAGGATCAGGTGAGTGGAGATACTAGTATATACCTAGTCTAGTTCTAATACAGAGGAGAATCAGGTGAGTGGAGATACTAGTATATACCTAGTCTAGTTCTAAAACAGAGGAGGATCAGGTGAGTGGAGATACTAGTATATACCTAGTCTAGTTCTAAAACAGAGGAGAATCAGGTGAGTGGAGATACTAGTATATACCTAGTCTAGTTCTAAAACAGAGGAGGATCAGGTGAGTGGAGATACTAGTATATACCTAGCCTAGTTCTAATACAGAGGAGAATCAGGTGAGTGGAGATACTAGTATATACCTAGCCTAGTTGTAATACAGAGGAGAATCAGGTGAGTGGAGATACTAGTATATACCTAGCCTAGTTCTAATACAGAGGAGAATCAGGTGAGTGGAGATACTAGTATATACCTAGCCTAGTTCTAATACAGAGGAGAATTAGGTGAGTGGAGATACTAGTATATACCTAGCCTAGTTCTAAAACAGAGGAGAATCAGGGAGTGGAGATACTAACCTACAGAGGAGAATCAGTAGAGTGGAGATACTAGTATATACCTAGCCTAGTTCTAATACAGAGGAGAATCAGGTGAGTGGAGATACTAGTATATACCTAGCCTAGTTCTAATACAGAGGAGAATAGTTCAAATACAGAGGAGAATCAGTAGAGTATATATACCTAGCCTAGTTCTAAAACAGAGGAGGATCAGGTGAGTGGAGATACTAGTATATACCTAGCCTAGTTCTAAAACAGAGAGTCATCAAAACAGGCCCAGGTTTCCACGACTTCATTTTGCTTATGGTAATGGAAGAAAACTGGCGTGGAATAGCCATTTTTTTCTTGATTAAAGATAATCGTCTCTACGCTTAAAACATTAGTTTTTTTTTGTTTTTTTTAAAAAGTGACGTTTAATCCTTCATCACGTGCAACTTTTCAAAACAATTTATCATTATGTAATTGTTTTAAACTTTTCCAGTCTTAGATTGTTCTGTAAATCCTTGTGATACCCCTAATACTGTGTGTGTTGATGATGCTGGTACAACAGAGGGTTACGTATGTTTATGTGCACCAGGCTTCAGCGGACAATTCTGTGAAAATGGCAAGTATCAGCAACCATCAAATTGAAATCCAATAAAACTAATGTGCTTTAACTTCGATTTAATTTATAGTCACAAGAGAGGAAATTAAGTATAATTTTATTTCAAAATCTGTGGCAATTCATGCATGCAATGTTTTGTTTGTAGCAAGTGTCTTTCATATATTTTTTATATATCAAACTATACATGTACTCTGTATTTAGTTTTATATTGACATTTGAAAAGGATTGAGTGTTGAGAAAGTTCATTGTATTCTAATACTGCACTAATGCAATACGCAACCAATAAATCATTTGGTACACATCTATTATTTAGTCATAGGTACAGTAGAATGTACATTTGAACTTAGTGGAGTATGTTTTATGGACAACATACAGTCTGGCGATGATGATTTTGATTGGACAGTCACTTCTGTGAGTACTGAGAAATTCCATCTTGTGATTAACTGTTTTTTTTTTAAATGATTCTTTGAGGTTTTAAAAATTCCCAGAATTTAAAAATAATTATACAATAAAATTTGAAATTCTGCTAACTTTAAATTTCAATGTAATACATAATATATGTTTAAAATAAAGTTTAAGGCAGGTCATTGTTTTGAACAATATCAAGCTACATGTAACAAGTTATTAAGGACAATTACGACAGGTTATTCAAACTTTGAAAATTTATTTCTCAGCTGCAGATTACTACATTTGTAAATGATAAGCATGCTTTAAAATTCAAAAAGAGCACAAACCTTTATGAGAAAATTTCTTTTTCATGTCACAGGGAAGTACCCCAAGTAGTGGTACGGGACCGAGTGCTGCATTAGATGGGTTTTTTATCTACACTGAAGCTACTGGAAATTCTGTGGGCGATACTGCCATTCTTACATCTGAGCAAAATTCCATTCCCGATGTTGGTGAGTGTAATGCTTTGTTGTATTAACATTTTCCAAAGAATGAAACATTATTCGTGTTTGCTATGCTTTTGACTATACTGTTTGTATGGACATATGAGCTTGAATAATGTTCGTTATCTCTATATCATTCATTAGAGAAATATTTTAGTTGCTTGCTTAGAAAGTTATAAGTAACAGATAAAAAAATCAATGCAAATAAATGAAACTAATGAAAATTGTGACCGCGTATATGGCGTAAAATAATACCATTGAAAAAATACTTTTTTTTTATCTTTCTATATGGGAACATTTATTCAAAGGTAATTTTGATAAACATTCATACTCTTACCTAATTCTTAAAGTACTCTGTGTATATTTATAATTATGAATTTAATTATTATATATAAATTTCCAATTGTATATTTTATGAGAAAAGACTCCATTGTCTCTTTTCTCCTATAAGAATTCAAGTTTTTTGGAAGTCTTAGAAAATGTCTTATAGAAGTTGACATTTGTACCCTATACAAAGAAAAAAATTAATACAGTTTTAGAGGAATAAGATTTTCTTGAATCCAGCCTTAGATACCAATGCTAATGAGCATGACATGAAATAAGAAGTGATTTGTGGTGTCTTGCAATTAGCAATGGCCTTTTACAAAAAATTATAGAATACATGACAATATATCACGATTTTCAAAATATCACGATATTATCAAATATTTTTAAAAGCAGTTTTTACAATTATTTTTTATGAACAGTCATTATTTTTCTTAAAAAAAATATGCTAGAAAAATTTTTACTTTCTTGAAATTTTTATGTATATGAAATCAATTTGTTTGGACAAAATTTTGGAGATTTTTTCTCTTTTTACAACATTTTTATACTTTCTGTAATTGTAACTTTAAAGAAATACTGAAGAAATAAATGAATAATTTCTGGACTTTACAATATGTACCTAAAGAGTACTTTTGATTCCCTATCACGATACGTATCACGCAACAAAAAATCGCGATATACCGGTATACCGATAACATCGCACATCCCTTTTTGTTTGGACTTCCAATGATAGCAAAAGCCTTTTACCATGTTTACACTATGTTTTAGAATACATGACAAAAATAGAATTGAAATTTTTAAAAAAACCAAATAAGTATAAAACTCATGACAATTAATCTAAATGCCTGGATACATTTCGGTTTTGGACTAAAATATATTTGTTGATCAATTTTTAATAAGGAAATCTCTTTGATGATATTTATATCCAATTCGCTTTTTCTACAAAATTTTTGAAGATTTGACAATTTTCCCTATATAATATGATTAACTTTAATCTTTAACTTTAAAGAAATATCTGTGGTAAATTTACATAACTTTGTGGATTCAGAGTTACTTTTAAGAGTATTTTTGATTCTTAAACCGTTGATTTTATAAACCTGGGGGATCGGATTACCTTTAAATGAATAAAAAATATTGTTTTCTTTATCTAAAACAGTGTATCACAGAAAACCGTTTTTTGTTTGGAAAGTTTAGCATGTGACAAAAGGAAAATTTTAATGCAACTTCAGTGAAATCTAATTTGCAATTCTTTTTTTCTTAGCTTAGTGGTATGTTTTCTCTTATTCTGATTTAAATAAGTGTTATGTTGTCTTTCTCTCTGTCTTAGTGGGATGTTGTCTGTTATAGTCTGTTAACAATTTTATTTCTTATAATATGCTACTGTGCATTTGCTACACTTTTAGTTGTTTCATTTAACTTGGCACACAAATAATTCTGTTTTCTACACTAAGATTCATAAAATATTGCTATATATTTTTGATTTCGATGAACGGTGTTGCCATGGTTACTAAAATTTTAACATTTTCTTAAAACTTTTCTAAAAGTGCTCAATCAATTTTGGCATATATAACTTGGCACACAATAATTGAAGGGGACATAAATTGTGAATTTCCTGGTCATTGCCCCCTCCCCCTGGGGCCTGAGAGTGGGTTAAAAGCTAAAAATAAATGCAATGATAAAAAAATTCTTTACTCCTGGACTCCTCCAGTCAAACTTTTTGGTATGATTGTAATAACCACTATGTCACACAAAATTGTATTGTGAAATTCATGGTCCCAGATACATAAAACATTATGGAGCTCTTTGAATATAAATTGAAAATGCCTCTGCCCCTGGTAATAAAATATACAATTTTCAGTGAAATTGCTTTTAAAATAATTTCAAGTTCCCTAACAGGGGTCTCATTTCAATATCACATGTTACACAAGGACTCATTTTATTATGTAACTAAAATACATTATTTTTTCTGAAAATTTTCTCCTCTGGTCTGGGGTTTATGTTTTCTGAAAATAAAAATCAGGCATAAGATGATTGACAACAGCAATGTTTTACCCTGTCAATGAAAAAGATAATGACATTGACTGACATTGCTTCTAAAATAAAACGATTGAATTTAATTGATAGTATTATTAAGTGATTTTGTCTTCTTGAAAAGTTTCATTGATTTTTAAATATAAAGATTATAAGAACAATCCTTCAATAATGATATATCTATGTGTCCCTTCAAATTGATTATTGCCTTTGGCCTTTGGATTACTTTTTCCAAACAGAAGACTTTTAATTTTTTTTCATTTGGCAGGTCAAATTTGAGGGTGTTCGAGGAAGTAGTTATCGGAGTGATATAGCAATCGACAGTGTCAGTTTATCTGACTCTTCTTGCAGCTAAGGTACACAGAAAAATTCCCATAATGATAATATACTAGTACATGTACTTTTTGTATTTTTTTTCTCTGTGACAACTCTTTGAAAGTTAGCGGAGTTGATTTCTGGATAATTTAGCCTTGTAAATTAGGCAGGTCGATAGGTCAGGAGCTACAATTTTAGTATGCATGCAGATCTCATGCGCACTGTACAAGTATGACGCCATAGGCCAAATATGCATGTACATCTCGTGCAGCTGCCTTTGTGTCTGACGTCAGTTGCCGAGGACTATTAAAATTGGTATTTTCAGTGTTATTTAAATCTATCTCTACATTTTTTAAAAATGCACAGCTCTCACTTTTAAAATCACATTGGCAAAAACTTCATTTAAAGTAAATGAAAAGACAATTAAATGGACTATGAAGAAAGAATCAATGCATTTTTTCTCTATTTTGATGATAAATGCATTATACAATTGATATTTTGAAGCTTCACCCTCTGCTTTTTTCACTGCTTTTATTCTGTCAGACATGCACACAAGGTCTATGCAAAATTCCTTTTTATCTGAGTACCACATTTGTTGTATCTGTTCCCTGTCTTGGACAGTTCTATTTTCATTTTAGCCCGTATGTTACCTGACCAGAAGAACGTGTCAATAAATCTTTCTCTTTAAAGAAAATTTCTTGTACTATTTGAATTGATTGTTTAATTGTACACAAGTAACGTCCCTCTCCAGAATATTTCACTGATATTGAGACTTCACCATTGCCGGTGAAGGGCTGCAAATTTAGGCCTATGCTCTGCATTTATATGGCCTTTGAGCCGGGAGAGATTTTATCGTGCCACACCTGCTGTGACACGGGGCCCCTGCGCGTTTATACGGTCTCATCCGAAGGACCGCCCCATTTAGTTGCCTTTTACGACAAGCAAGGGGGTACTGAGGACTTAATCTAACCCGGATCCCCACGGGACCTATTTGAATTGAGACATGGAGCAAGATCTCGTTGAAATATATTCGATGTTTTTGGAAACACTTAACATTGTAAAAGTTGTTTTTCAATTGTTAAAATTTTCTTTTTGATATCAGATGGAATTATGTATTTCATATATTTTTACTTATATTACCACCTCCATTTGCTCCCTATACTCCCCAGCATGATATTTGGGTAGGATGTTTCGCAGTTAACTGTGGGCATTCTTTGTCATCTGATTTTCTATTGCAATGTATATCTTTTCGTTCTTCTGAGAGTAAGGGCTTTTTAGCAGTAATGTAGCTCTTAATTCCATACTTGTTTACAACTTTTTTAAAACCTGGTTGATTTTTCAATCTTTGTCTGCAGTACTTATTATGAATCTCATATCTTGCAACGCTAGGTTCTTTATCGCTCTTTCTTGTCTACGGGTGACTTTGCTTCTTCTACCTCGTACAGGCAAATCGTAGTTTATACTTCTCATACAGTCATATCAGGCCATAGTGCGAGATGAAGACAATGTTTCTCTCTGTCGTCTAACGATCTACTGCTTTTTACATTAATTTCGCATTTTTTAAAGTAAGTATTTAAAGTCTAGCATAATTCTGTTACTGCATTTAACAAACTATCAACTCCTAATATTGGGAATATTTATCTTATATATATATATATATATATATATATATATATATATATATATATATATATATATATATATATATATATATATAAAGCACTAAAATGACCAATGATTGAACAATAAAAATTGTCAATTTCCTGGTCGCCCCCTCCCTTCCTGGACAAAGAAAAAAGTGGGTCATAAAAACAAAGGAAAAATGAGAAACAAAAAGACCTTCTTAAACTACTAAACACTAGATATTTACATAATTACTTTTTGGAAATATTAAGAACACTAATAAAGAAAATTGTATTGTGAAATGCGTCCCAGGATCAGGGGTATATTATTATGAAGTGCGATTTACATAATTGAACGAATTAATTATGCTAATTAATTACGATAATATTAATTATCGTACATTGTTTTTTATCTCAAAATGGCGTAACTTTACTTAATAAAGAATAATCAAAGAAAAATAATATAGCAGGGATATTTAAACATATGAATTATGATCCATTATAAATTTTGAAATATTTAAGGATTTATTACCGGGAAAAAAAATTTTTAACAAAAGCGTAAACAATAAATAGTTTTGTGATAATTGAACGAATTAATTATGCTAATTAATTACGATAATCAGTAAATCGTACATTGTTTCTTCTAAAATGGCATAACTTTACTTAATAAAGAATCATAAAGAAAAATAATATAGCAGGGATATTTAAACATATGAATTATGATCCATTATAAATTTTGAAATATTTAAGTATTTATTACCGGGAAAAAAATTTTCTTAACAAAAGCGTAAACAATAATATTTTGTGGGTTGTCCGAGAGTTGGTGACGCAAATTAACTGTAAGTTATGGCACTAAATTGAGAGAATAATCTTGTTTAATCATCAGGAATTTCTAGTTTACGTTCATTCTGGTGAAGTCAAATTCAGTTTGTTAATGCCATTATCGGAGTGACTATAGCATCCAGAACTTTTCTTTGCTTTTTCTCTGAGCATCTGTCCATCTTGGGTTATGGTCAATCACCACTACTGTCATTCCTCCCATTTGTGACCCTCAAGGTTGAAATGTTCCCCAACGGGTTCATTGAGTTTTTTTTCTAATGGACAACTGGTTATTAACTCTCCTGCGGAGATCTCCTGTTTCACCAATATACTGTTTGGAGCAAACTTTGCAACTGATGAGATAAATGCAGTTGTCAGTCTGACAGGACAAATTCCCTAGTATTTTGTAGCTGCGGCCTGTAACAGGGCTGCTAAAACTGTCTGTGTCAGTGCTGTGCTTACAAAGAAGACATCTTCTGTCAGAGCACGTTTTAAAGCCCCCGTTAGGTAATGGGTTGCCCAGTCTGGTTCTTTACTACCATGTCCTTTTTTAAAAATTCCTTGGGCTCTGTATGCAGCCAGTGGGGGTTCCTTAAAGACCTCTGCCATTCGTTTGTTTGAATGGAGAATTAAAGGTTCTTTGAAGGATACCGCTAAGGTTCTTAAGGACGGGATGGTATGTGGTTAATATTTTGACCCTTCCGCTATTGTCTTTTTCCTTGTAGCGTAATAGGTTTTGCCTGTCATGTCCCGCCATCTCATCAATAGCTGTTTGTACGGTGCGGGCATTGTAGCCTCTTTTGCATAAGTGGGACTTAAGAAGACCACTTTGCTCCTGATATAAGGCAGGGGAGGAACAGATGTCGAATTCTTTGGCTAATTTCTTAGTCACTCCCTTAAATGTGTGTGGGGGATGACAGCTAGTGGGCATAAGATATAGGTGGGAGTCTGTGGGTTTGGTGTGGAGACTGAATTCGATTTCACCGTCAATCAGGGTAGATGTAGTATCTAGGAATACGTTTTTCGAATTAGATAGATCTACTGTAAATTTGATTGACTGATGAAAGGTGTTGGCAAACGTAATGAATGCCTCGAGGCTCTCGCGACATTCCACCCACTTCATCTCTATACCGTCAATGAAACGCAACCAGCTATGGGGCCTAAATGGTGCTTGAAGTAACAAGTTGCGTTCCAGTCTGCCCATGAAGACATTGGCATAAGACGGTGCCATATATATATATATATATATATATTAAAAAGAAATAATTAATAATCTTACCTTTTGGCGTGGTTTCCACATGCATTTTATCTTTTTAAGCGCTAAGCGCAGCGCAAAGCGCTTTCTGTCAGCGTAAATCTACTTCCGTTCTGGATCCAGCGCCACTATAAGCAAGATAGATAACTCCACTTGTCATTCTAAAAATATGCAACTGGAAATCCCCGACTCTCTTTCTGCTATTTTAGTGTAATGCTGCGTTACGTGCATTTCTAATAATAGAAGGCAATTAGTAAGGTTTAAGGATGTTCCACAGTTAGTAGATAAGAGCAGTTCTTATCATGTTCATTTAACTTATGTCGGCACTCATTAATTTGGTACCACGTAGCTAACAAATGCTGCCTCTATGGCACAAATACTTAATTTAAAAAACAGTACATATTATTTATCATGTACATGCAATATAGTGATTGAATATTCAATACGTACCCGGTACATGATTTAAAACTCAGATGGGATTTTGATTTTAAGTTTTTAAATATATATATATATATATATATTCATAAAAGAAATCACATATATATATATATATATATATATATATATATATATATATATATATATATATATATATATATATATATATATATATTTTTTCTAATTAATAATTATTTCAGGCAATGTAACTAAAACAAGCCTTTCTATTAACATCTTGCACCATGCTGAGATTTATCAGTGTGATTTTCGCATCTAAGTATCAATTAGTAATTTTTTAACAGACTGGAATGCATTCATTAGGACGGTATTTTATAATGTCTATACTTGTGTTGTACATAATTCGAGAGGAAGGGCAGTTTGTGGCTGTACAGACATGTAGAGCATGTGGTGGATGTGTTTTCAACGAATTCACTCAAGTAGTAAAACTTATTCCTTGGAATACATGAATTGTGCGTGCAGTGTGCAGGATATGGCGAAAAATGCTAAAACCTTAATTAATGTTCATAGCAATATGAAGTTGTTTATTTTGGACTCTTGAATTATTAATTATTGAAATAGCAGAAATATTATGAGCAATTATTTTCAGTATTCCTTTTTAACTAGCTCAACAATGCCGTAGATATGTTTACCTCTCAACATGTTTTGCGTGGTAGTGAAGATCATACATACACAAGTAAAGAATGGTGAAAAGCAATAAGCGTCCGCAAAAAATATTGAAGCATTTTAAATTATTTCAACAATAGTCAAAAGTACTTTTGGGGGTTTAATGACGTATTTTTAATCCAAAGAAGAAAAGTGTAAAAAAAAATTTATTACAAAAACGTATCATTTACTAATGAGTGACACATATTGTATATCAACACAAATGTTACTGCAAATACATGTATGCTATAAATCATATACTTGAAAATCAGAGATCAAAAGATAAATATAATATATTTATACTAAAATGTATATTTACATATCATCTCTGACATAAAGGGCGTTAATTCTACGGATGTTCATTTCATTTACATAGAGTGTTGTCATATAACGTTGTTACAAACATGATGCCAATCTTCAATTTGAAAAACTTGTAAACGCAGAATGAATTTGTTAATATGATCACAAGAAGATTTTATTTTTCAGTGTTGCGCGTAAATGAGAGGAATTTTTTTTTAAATACAATGTATACATTTTCCAGCAAAAGTATAGCTACATGTACATTTAGAGTTTAAATTTCATCTCCCTTCCAATAAATTGCAATTCATACGCAAATACGGCCTCTTATAAATTCCTACAAGACGATGGGGAAAGAAAATAACTATACACGCAAAAATATTTTCTTGCAATTTCGTGTACAGTACTTTAAGTGAAATTGATTGATCTTTTGATAATGTATAATGCTTAAAAAAAAGGCATGAGGCAATGTTGAATTTCATATCCCAACGGGGTTCACATATAGGACTCACATACTTTTTGACAACTTGCTCGACTTAGCGCTATCGCACTGTCAAAATATCGCTTAAAATAATTCTGACGAATTTCTAATCAATATGCTTAGCGCTTCCAAGTACTTTCAGTACTTTGATTTATCTCTAGATCCCGATATCCCGATAAAAGAGAGGGGAACATGATATATAACCAAAGTTCATTGAAGAATGTTAATCTCTAAGAAGTGGATTTACATGTATATATTTTGACAACATACAACTGCACACACTATAGGAATTGAATTTTCAAAATGATATTGATATGCTATCTTTTTATGATTATGAAATGATATTTATATTATAATAATATTACACTTAGCAGAATTTAAAATGTAATTTCAAACCAGTAGCATTTTGTATTAATTTGAATAGAAGTATCGCAATAATGTATTTGAAAGTGAAGTTGTATTATATTTGAGAGTAACTTTATTTTACTTTTGCAGGAAATTAGCCAGCTTGATATCAGACTTATCATCAGATGAATTAAGCCTTCAAGACATTTTTGATTTGTTCACATTCTTCCTTTGTAATCTGGAGTGGATTGCAGAAAAATTATTCAGAAAACATGGTTACATACAATTGTATATAGTAGTGTCTGTTTTGTTTAATCAAACGTGTGCTTTAATAAAATGCATGTTTTCAAAAATGTTTTGTCTTTGTATGTACATATATGATGTATCTTATACCAGAGCAGAAACAGTGACCAGACCCAGATCTTAGTAATACACCCAAGATGTCATGGCTTTATTACGAGGAAAATATACGTTCTTTGATTCCATGCACATGTGTTTACATTCAGGTTCAAATCTTAAAAGTTGTTGCTTACGTGCAATAAAAGAAGATAAATTATTTAATTTTTTAACAACTTTCAGAGGAATTTTTCTCACAAAGTCGATGGTTTCATTAGCAAGACGTCACCAAGTGAACTATACTGAAAGTTTTGTATAAGGTTGCAGCACTACAGTGTAAGATTTTCATATTTTTGATATGTTTTCTTAAAAAAAGAACTATTCCGTACATGTATTTGTTTAAAGTGAACGTTTGAATAATGATATGACCCATTTGCGTTTGAGAAAATAAAGATCTCAGGGGATATGGTTAATCTTCATTTGACTTCTAAATGCAGTTACAGTATTGTAGAATAACGATATGATACTGTGTCAGACGCGTAGCCCGGACTAAAAAGGCGTCACTCTTTTGAGTCTATAATGGACACAGACTCAAAGAGTTCATTCGATGCCTCTCGATTAATCTTTAGGGATATTAAACATGTCATTTGTGACGTCTTCAGGTTCCCAAATTTTGTATACATGTAAACTGATAATTGATACAAAAAATTGAAAGATTGTAATTTTCTTCAGTCAGGAGACATATTTGAAGATTCCTCACCCAATCCACATCTTCTATTTCACAATGTTCTGCAAAAACCTTTGACATTTAAAACTTAGATTACTAACACTAAGTCTTAACTAGTGGTCTTACTGGACAGAACTTCTATACCAAAACTTGGAAAAATCTAAACTTCAAATATTTCAGTGTTGTCTACGGAATAAAATGCAATCTTTGTGGAGTTATATTTGTGAAACCAAGGGTTCACTTCATGAAAGATTTCACAGATTTCAAATTAACAACGGGGCCAGCAGCTTCTTAACAAGTACTTGAATTTACCTGTAACACCACCATTTACATATTTTAGAATTTAATCAAAAATAAAATAAAAGGCTTCAGAAATTCAACCAATCTTTAAACTAAGTTGTTTGTTTTTTTTCAACGAAAAACATAATAAAGCTATGCCTGATTTACTTTTTATAGAAAATAGACTGAAGTGCTTCCCTTGGTCTCTTATCATCACAAAACCTAAGCTGAACTTATTTAAATTGACAATATTGTAAACAATACTTATTAATCAGGCTGGGTATAAATAACTTTTCAAAATTATACTCTACCTTTGTCAGATTTATATGCATACATGTAGATACGCGTCTTTTGTAAAGATATTTTATTGGCTGAAAACAGTAAGGTGTTACTTTTCGGGATTTGCGATGGTTTTCAGTGAATGGTTGAAAATATATTACCGAAGTTCAAAACATTTCTTTTCACAAAGTCCGAGGAAGGTAGCACATGCTGCATCGCCTTTATTCAACTCTTAGTTTAGAGCAAGAAAATATATAGAAAATGATTATGAAAAACGAGGAAAAAATTAATATTTAATTGCCAAATTTCTATTTAACAAAAAATCACGTTAGCAAAACATAAAATATGTCACCACGCAAATATTGGAAGTTGAATAGTCGCATGCCAGACCGGCGGCAGCCACAGCCACGTATTTGGCACCACCCCAAACCACTGGTACTGATACCATACACAGCCGTGCACCTGTAGAGGTTGTGACAACTCCTTCACTGGTATCAGTGCCCAAGCGGAAGCAGACAAGACCACAGAACTGTCTGATCAAGATACTTCAGGCACACATACTTGTTTGGATTTGATATTAATTGCATCTATGTTATTGACCTATTGACCCACAACGCACTTAGAAAACATCATTTAAATGAAGGTTTGATAAAAGTCAATAGGTTGATTTCTTTGAGCTTTTAAAGGCTCGGCCATCAGAGACTCCCTCAAACACAATACTAATATACGAAGCGAGAAAAATCAAAGTACTCAGAAGTACTTAAAGCCGGGCTGATTTACAGGGTAATGAACAAAGACCGTGGCGACAGTTTAAAATCAAGTTCAGACGTTTAAAGGATATGTTACACACAAAACTATCTCAATGGCATGTATAGTATTAAAAAGTTTTTAAAAATTAAATAAAATATAGCTAGAAATTAACAGCGTAAAATATTTAACACATTTATCGTTTTGGGGTTTTATATAAAACAGAAGTAAATAAACACCGATGCAGCAAGATTAATTAAGGTCAAACGACTATGCAATAATGTGTCCTCAGCGGGGAGTTTTGCATCAAGTCATTAATGATGTTCCCTGCATTTGTGTTAGCCTGATAGTACAACCTTTTATTTATAGAATATGACGCAGACAGGGATACCTGGTGAAAACCTTTCGCACCTTTTGAATTGCTTTGCAAAATATTAGTCAAAGGAGCCAGGAAAAATATTAAACAATTTAATATTTTGATAAAAATATTCGATTTACTATTTCTTAGGGTGTTTGAATGGATTTTGTTTTTTCAAAAGCGGCTGGGCGTAGGTACTATATTTTTACTCGTAAACTCAATTTGGCGGTGAAGAAGCAGCATTTCCTGTTGCTCACCATCGCAATAGCCGGGCGTTGCTCTACGAGCAAAGAGCCCGGCTAAAAATTACGATAGGAAAGTGGACCGACATGTTCTTAATATTTAGCAGCATTTATCTTTCAGTTTACAAAGACAGAACCCAACTCTTACTCAAACACATGCACGATGTCCGAATCGGGGCAGACAGAGGAGGCAACTTTATGAAATACAATGAGCAGTTTAGACTTCACACATTAACCTCAGAAGATACTGCCAGTCTGCCACTGAATTGTGGGGGGTGGTGATGTCTGGGGGTCAAATATCTCGCATACACACGGCAGCACACCCTCACCTGCATCACAGCCAAAGTGTAACAATAACAATTTTCAATGTCATTGTACTAATTTAAACAGGGTTGCACATATGCACACGTATCCATGAAGTGCAACAAACCTCAAAGCATGCACCAAATTGTTACTTAGCCCGCCCTTTCAACAACATAAGTCCTTGTCCACAAAACTACAATTTTCGTCCCACTTCAACAATTTAAATGCTATCAACCAGCAGGGACCACGCCCCAAGGCTATGGGACGTAGGTTTTTTACCCATTAAACTTGACCAAATAACACCCTTGCTTCAGCAAAATCCAAGTAAGGATATACATGTACCTGCAGGTATAATTGGGGTACTGCATGAGGGGTTTTCTTTGTTATACGAGGGTCCATGCAGTGGAACATTTGCAAACAACCTCAGCTAAAACACACTCATCAGAGCTAAAGTTCAAAATTCAGGAAGAAGTCAATGAAGGCAGAATTCGGAGTCCTTCAGCCCAGTTACCATTAGAAAAGTTGCACATTCAGTGGATTATTTGCAAACAACCTCCTATCAGCTGAAACACACTCATCAGAGCTAAACATCAAAATTCAGGAAGAAGTCAATGAAGGCAGAATTAAGGGTCCTTCAGCCTAGTTATTATTAGAAAAGTTGCACATTTCCGCAATAGGCATAGTTCCCAGAGCAAATGAGGGGTGGAGGATGATCACACATTTCTCATATCCACCTGACAGTATCAACTAGTAGGGTGAGGAGGGAAAACTTCCACTTATTGGTTTTTTTTAAAGGGTGGCTACTTTGTACATAAATGCCTCCCATTTGGTTTTCAATTTCTTGTAGCATTTTTGAGAAATTCTCAATCTTCTTGGAATTGGCAGTTAGAGGTAGGACAGGTGTCAATACAATATATCCTTACTTTGACGATTTTACTTAAGGAATTGTGCAAAGAATTAGATAGGTATTCCTCTTAATAATAATAAAACATCGCCCGCGTGACGTAGTGGTAAGAGCGTCTGCCTTAGAGTCGCGAAGTAAGGAGTCAATCCTCAATCCTTCGAATCCCATTGTGTGACGTGGAGACGGACCTTTGGATCAGATCGTATAAACCGAGGTCCCGTGTTGCAGTAGGTGCTGGCACGAAAAAGATTAATCCCTGCTCAATTGCCCTAAGTGCCGAGTATAGGACAAAATTTGCAGCTCTCCACCGGCAAGTGGTGACGTCTCCATATCAGAGAAAAATTCTCAAGAGGGACGTTAAAAAAAACAATCAATCGATCCATAATGATAAAACAAAAGGCCCTTGTACTGCCCTTACTTATCTTGGATTGGTCATTAACACTGTATCGGGAAAATTCAAATCCCCAATGAAAAGCGACAGTGTAGCTGACTATGAAGTAATGCTCAAGGACTTGAATAGAAATAAAATCAAACTGTAACAAATGTAGTCAAGTAGGTAAATTATTCTTTTCTCAGTACAGCAATTACAGGAAGTAGGGCATTCAATGGGCGATTTTACCATCACCACTATACATGTTATACATGTTCGCTTAAAATCTGCCACTAAACAAGACATTCAAGTTTGGCATAGATTTCTTGCAAATTTCAACGGGTCTACAAACTTTCAACAAAACAAATAGGGCCCGGATTCCTGCTTACACTTGTACACAGAAAGTGCAGGAAATTCAGATCTGGGCTTTAAAGGCCATATTTGGGGTGAATGGGTATTTTTTCAATGGCCTCCAAGTTGCAAAAAATTAACTGTAACATTATGCCAGACATAACATTCTTCGAACTAGTTTTATCAATAATGTGCTGGAAAGCCCATTTATGAAACAAAATAATCATTCTTCACATAGATAAATGACATTAGTTAGTGTAAAAAATAACCGATCATCTAAGTCAGATAAAGTATTGCCACTCCTTCGCCCCATGATATTGGCTGTGATGGAAAATAACATCATTTAAAGCACAACACATTGCAGACGCTCTTTTCTCGTATGCAGTGGCCTCGTTTTTATCAAGAAATGACGGACACAGAAGTCGACCCAGTCCCAATACCTCCTGGATTCCTCAAATTACTTTGGACAGTGAAGTAGATCATATGTTAAAATTCCCTGGCATCTAACACGAGCCAGACCTTTAATGTTGGGCAAAAAGCATTTAAACATTTTGTGACAGAAAGGGGACAACTCAAATCTGGCCACAAGACTGTCAGGTTTTTTAAGTTATTGTCATCAGTTAAAGGATACATATATCCTCCACAACTTGCAGTTATATATCGGCAATAAGTTTCAAATGTTAAACCCAGTTTTTCGTAGACCCAACAGAAACCAACATAGTTTCTAAACTGCTAGAAGGCTTTAAGAGAACACAGCCCATTTCAGATCATCGAAGGCTAATTACAAAAGAAAATTTGAATAATATTATTCCAAACTAACAAACAATCTGTAATAGTAAGTACAAAGCTTGTCTTTTTGCTCAATTCAAATACTAGCCTAACATCAAAACAGATTTTTCAGATTCTCCAAGGTTATGGTTAATTGGATCATCCATCAAACGTCATGCCCTTGATTCTTAAAAGAATATCAATCTCAAAAGTAACGCACAAATTGTGGCAGGGTTATGGCGGCTTAATACTCAAAACACCACAGAGAAGAATAAACAATATATCTAATTTGGAGATCCCCCTAGCGTCAAAGTTAATACATTGTGGAGGAAATGATATCGGAAAAACCAAAAAAACTTACATTTTTAACTCTAAAATTCCCCAATACAAAAGAGCTCAGATTTTTAACTCTGAAATTCCCCAATACAAAAGAGCTCAGATTTTTATCTCTGAAACTCCCCAATACAAAACTTGCATGGTCAATCTGAGTTGTTGCCTTGCATTAAATGGCGAACTCGTATCTCAAACAATGTCAGTTCAATGGAAACAACAAGAGCTAGAAGAAATAGGCATGATATACGCGAAACGTATTTGTGGCTCCCTCGGTTGACAGCTACACTGAAATTATATCTACCTTATTTCATAATGTATACTGTATAAATATATTTTTTGAAAATAATTGTACTTTAATTTTTTTCTATATAATTTATAACATCCTGCGTGATGTCATAGGGACAACAATATCATTGTTTAGAAGGAGTTTAGTCAGGGCCCCATCCCTGGCAGTTGCCTTATTTTTTTTCTAGTAATGTTAGTTTATATGTTGTTATAGATTAGGTCTGGGAAATAAAATTGTTAAAAAAAAAAAAAAAATGATATGGGTTGCTTCCTCAATATAGGCGGGGCTATAGGATTTATGAGGAGTTGCGCTGACAAACTATTCATCTTTATATTCAAGATATGGTCACAATTTTAAGTTGAAAAGTGCGGAGATTCCATAAAAAAGGAATCGGAATTCCCTGGTAATATGCACATCTATACATTTAGCTGCACTAATGTAGACCTCGCCTTTTTAGGGGGATGGGGCTACAACTCCTTAGGATTTCCGTAATGGTGCGGCAGCTGGAGCGATTCGCTCCCGCACGGATTACGGCTCAAATTGACAGTAAATGGCTATTTTATTAACATTTCTTACCTTGACTCCTAAAATGAAATCATCCAAGACGTAAATCAATTCAAAAATATACAGAACGATCCATATATCGGTCATTTTTAGCTCACCTCCACGAAGTTGGGAGAGCTTATGTAATACCCTCGGTGTCGGCGTCCCAGGTTAAGTTTTTAGGAGCAGTTTTCTTTTTAAGTACTTCTGTGTCCTATATTGATTAGACATGCATGGAAGATGCTTCTAGTGTGTTTCATTGTACCTGTCAAAGTTTCAGATGCTGCAATTTCAGCAAAAGAATGACCAGATTAATGTTTTTGGAGCAGGTTAACATTTTTGGTACAGTTTTTGGATGCATACTACCAGGCTTGCTTCGGATGCTGAATTTGACCTACATTTTCCAGCTGAGTGAACAGGTTAATGTTTTTGGTGTAGGTCTCATTTCCAAGTAACTATAAGCCCTATGTTGACCAAACTTGCATGGATGATACATCTAAGGATGCATACTACCAGGCTTGCTTCGGATGCTGAATTTGACCTACATTTTCCAGTTGAGTGAACAGGTTAATGTTTTTGGTGTAGGTCTCATTTCAAAGTAACTATAAGCCCTATTTTGACCAAACTTGCATGAATGATACATATAAGGATGCACACTACCAGGCTTGCTTTGAATGCTGAATCTGACCTACATTTTCCGGTTGAGTGAACAGGTTAATGTTTTTGGTGTAGGTCTCATTTCCAAGTAACTATAAGCCCTATGTTGACCAAACTTGCATGGATGATACATCTAAGGATGCATACAACCAGGCTTGCTTCGGATGCTGAATTTGACCTACATTTTCCAGTTGAGTGAACAGGTTAATGTTTTTGGTGTAGGTCTCATTTCCAAGTAACTATAAGCCCTATTTTGACCAAACTTGCATGAATGATACATCTAAGGATGCACACTACCAGGCTTGCTTTAAATGCTGAATCTGACCTACATTTTTCGAATGAGTGAACAGGTTAAATTTTTGGTGCAGTTTTCATTTCCAAGTTACAATGAGCCCTATAATGACTAAACTTGCATGGATGATACATCTAAGGATGCATACTACCAGGCTTGCTTTGGATGCTGAATCTGACCTACAATTTTTCTGGATGAGTGAAGAGGTTAAATTTTTATGAAGGTTTCTTTTCTGAGTAACTATTAGCCCCGTGTTGTGCAAACTCGCATGGATGATACATCTTAGGATGTACACTAATGGACTTGCTCCGGATGCTGAATTCGACATACATTTACCAGATAATGGACCAGGTAAAAGTTATGGGTGCAGGTCTATTACCAAGAAACTATAAGGCTTATATAAACCAAACTTGCCCAAATGATACATCAAGGGATGAAAACTCTCAAGCTTGCTTCAGATGCTGGATTTTAATCACATTTTTGTGATGAAGAACTAGTTTGAAGTTTATATATATGTCTATTCCAAAGTATCAGATCAAAATTGAATAAATTTTGCATTTTCGGATGTACACTCTTTATTTGGTAATTGTGTGACTTTGCCTTTCTTAAAGACAACATTCGTTGAGGTGAGCTCTGTAATCTCTGATTACCTATGTTTCGTGTATGTCAACATCACAACTTGAATTTATCCGCCATGTTTACTGACCTTGATAGATTTTATTTACGACAGCCAATGTTAATTTAAGTTCTATAGGAGAGGATCGTTTAAGAATTCCCTTATTTTAAGCATAAATATCGCTGCTTTCGTAAAAATAACGCTTAAAATGGTTTTATTTATCGATCTTTTTGTGATACAATTCAGCACAATCATTTATAAACACCGACATTTGCTTTAATAAGTTTCAAGCGAAATGAAGTCTCATTACGTCACACGTGAACCGTCATGGCTGCTTAGTAGAACGACTTCGAAACACGCAGAGTTATTTTCAAAGTTTTTCACATTTAACGAGCTATGTTGTTGACAGTGAATAAAAATTTCGTCTTATTAGAAGTAAGTTGAAAGTGAAACAATTCATTTTGCCTGCAGCTCCCCTATTTAAAAATAATATCTGCACCATAACGGGGATGCTGTGGAATTGTAGCCCTCTCCAGAAATCATCAGATTTTAAAAAAAAATCGGAGAGGGCCACATTATTGCAATTAGATAGATAGATAGATATTTATTTGGTATACTACACATATGTTACAATATTCACAATATAATTTAAGATATATATATATAAAAGATGGCATTAAACAATATAATTGATATAAAATATCGGAATCAATCATTTTTAAAAGACATGAATTTATAAATATGATTCACATAAGATTGTATTTGTGTAGAAAGGATAACCCATGAAAGCCAATGGCTTATTTCCAATGGGGTTCTTATACTCAAACATGTATATTAATTGGATGTTAAATAATATAAGCAGATAAATATAAAATTAAAATACTATTATAGCTAAGATATGGGATCAAGTTGACAACACAAAGATCCTTAAAAATGAAGTGTATTGTGAATGTATACCAAATATTCACATGATTGTAATTGGAACAACTTATACTAATAATGAAAACTAATAAAACACAACTTGACTTTTACACTGGGCAATTCCCCTTTCTAATAAAAATTTCTTGACATTTCTTTTAACAGCCCGTCTCTGAGAAAAGCATGCAAAATCTGAAAAATTGTCCTAAAGGGTGTATAGAGCTTTTCATTTTGTCATATATTTTTAATATCTGGGTTGTATCAGGATATTAAAAATAAATCTTAAAAGTGTGTCACGTGTCTCTATATTTAGTAACAACCCAGTTTCTATATTTAGCAATAATTGGCATTCTATATAAGGTAAAAATAGGAAAGTTTGAGGCCTGATAAAATTACTGCAAAATTATTTTCAATACAGTATTTTATTATTTCATCAATGCATAGATGTCAAAAATTACAAATACCTATTTTTCATAATGATTACAACTATCTGCCGTCTATACTGAAGCCATATGTAAGCCGAAATTTAGAACTTCAGAATAAATATGGATATTTAGGACAGTGGTACAGCGGTGGGGGATAAAATAATTTGCTCAAATAATTTTCTTTATAATAATTGATTTATGTTCTACCAAATATAAAAAATTCACCCTTGGCTATTCAGTGCAAATATATTTTATAAATTGTTGAAATGATGACCTAAGCATGTTAGCAAAGCTCTCATTTTATACCATAGAATTAATCAAATACTATTAATATTGATTTATTTGATAACCAATAAACATATTTTGGTCTGAATTCATATTTAGAAAGGCTGTAAAAATTTAAAAGTTGATAAAACTTAAAATTACTCCAAAAATGATAAAAGAAAATAAGATGACAAGAATGAGTAAGTGTGCATAACAGTTATCTCCCGTTGTGGAAATCTTCATGTGAAAAAGGCGGAAATGACATTCCAATGTGTCAGGGTCGCCAAGAGGACAATGCAACTTCGGAGATTTTTTTATACATTTCGTGCCGTGTATGTCAAGTATTTCATTTGTATGACTGTATCAAGGATCCATCACACTGTTTGCGCTTCTTAAAAGCTCCGACCGAGATGCTATAGTATCAGGTTGTATGGGAAAAGGTTATATGGACCGACTGGAGGATTGATTGTGAAATGTGGATTTTTTCTCATGACCATGTTGACCATGTACATGTATACGGTGGTATATTTTAAGTGATGAATCTATCCAAGACATACGGATAACTTGGGGGTTAACATAGTTAAAATGGCGAAGAACAACAAACTTCTGCTACCTTGAAGTTGACGAGAAGCTGAAGGATCTGATCATGTTGACAGGTAGGCCAAATATCTGATCTCTACTTCAAGCAATATGAGCTGCATTTTTGTCCCCCGCTTGAAAAGTGGGGGATATTAATTTGGGTTTGTCCGTCCGTCCGTCCGTCCGTCCGTCCGTCTTTCTGTCTGTCTGTAACGCTTCCGTTTCCACACGATATCTCGAGAACCCCTTGAGCTTTTGCAATGAAATTTAGCATAGCAACTCCCTATGGACTAAAGAAGACCCCTATTGATTTTGAGGTCAAAAGGTCAAAGGTCAAGGTCATAAATAAGCAAATTCTGTCTGTTAAAACACTTTCGTTTCCACACGATATCTCGAGAACCATTTGAGCTATTGCAATGAAATTTTATATAACAACTCCCTGTGGCCTAATGAAGACCCCTATTGATTTTGAGGTCAAAAGGTCAAAGTTCAAGGTCGTAAATTTATACATTCTGTCTGTATGTAATACTTTCATTTCCAGGCGATATTTCAAGAAGATTTTGAGCTTATGCAATGTAATTTTGTACCAAAACTCCCTAGGACGTCTCTCGCCCCTCTCAAAGTGCCCCGCCCCGTTTGTTTTATAAGTATTTATAGTATTACATGGCGCTATTTTTAGCGCAGGGGCATGAGGAGAGTTATTGCGTATAAAACAGGTTCTCGGCGGACTTTATGTTCTTATTACATCTATTAGAACTGTTTAATAAAGGCTAAATAAATCAAACACCATGGATTGTGTAAAATTTTGAGAAAACCAAACATGAAAACATGAATATATACATGTATGTGACTTCAGTTCTGCATATACTTCTATTTGCATAAAGCGACTCCGTGGTCTAGTGGTTATGTCTCTCGCTTTAAATGTCAGAGGTCCCGGGATCGAATCTCGGTCGATCCTTTCATTTTTTTTTAATTTTTTTTTTAAATACTTTTTTTTTTTACTAAATGATAGTATTGAGCATGTGAAATGAAAAATTTATGAGGTTATAAAATCATCATTACAGTGTGATAAATATTCCATATAAAAAAATCTTCTATACACATAATAAAGAATAAGCAATCAAATCTTTGTATGAATATTGACATACATGTATTTTATTTCCTTCAGTATACATGTATACATTTAATGATTCTACAAATTCAGTCAGGGAGAGCCGACTTTTTCCCCAAGCGGGGGACACGAATTCTCTGAATTAGCTTGTTAAGAAATTTATTTTGCAATTATATAATGTGTTATAAATTTAGATTTGTATTGAAAATAAAAGTGTTATGCTCAGTAAGACTAAAATGAAGTATTATTAAAGTGTTTCAGAAGAAAGACTTCTGTACAAGCAAATTAGAATTATTTAAGAAATCAATATTGTACAAGACAACGATAATGCAATAGCTTCAATCATAGGTTATAAAAAAAGTTCTTTCATCGCAATGCAGCAAATATGAACATCAGAAGATTATAAATATTTTTTCTCTGTTCTTGAAATAGTTAATTACAATTCTTTCATAAAAAAATTGGACATCCAAGTTGCAGCTCCTATTTATTTCAATACATCTACAGTGACCTATATAGAATTTGTAACAGAAATTTAAATAATGAATGAAAATGTTCTAACTAGGAACAGTTATGTTTATTGTTTGATATGTCATACATGTATACTTTTGTAAAGAAATTAAGAAAGTTCAAACAGTTGTTAAGAGATGGGGTAAAAATTGTAACTTCTCTAATTAAACTAGAGGTACTGTGAGCAATGAGCTCACTAAATGATACCCCCGCCTCCCATATGAATAAAATTGCAGTGTCCATGTTTTGCTCTGGAAAATAAAAAATATATGTCAGATCAAAAAGTAAAATAGGAGGTGCACAATGGCAATATATAATAAAGATTCTGTGAAAGTTTCATTGGTATGAGAGGAGTTGCGGATAAGAGATGGGTACCCCAAAGCGTAACAGACGGACGGACGTACAGACAGACGGACGGACGTACAGACAGAAATACCGATTACTATATACCCTCCCGCTTTTCAAGCGGGGGGTATAAAAATATTCAATATTCAACTGCACATATGCTTTGATTCGCATACATGTCATTTATGCTTTTGAATTGTGGTTTTGTGCAAGTAGTGAAATAGTTTGCTACTCAAAATAAGTCTAAACTAAAGAGTATATATAAAAGTGCCAGGTATTCAAAGAGGGAAAGGTTTTTTTTATCCAAATATTATCACACATATTTTTCTATCATATATTTACTTTAACAATTAAAATGAATACACATTTTTGCAAAATTGATATTTTAGAAAGGTAATGGGTCATGATAATATGAACTCATAACAGAAAGTTTAAACAGAACATTTAAGCATGCACACTATGATATTTAATTAGTATACCATATGTTGGAGAGGTCCAAATTATTCAAATTGGATAACAATTAAACCTTGGGTAAAGTTATAAATAATTTATTATTAACTTTCACTTCTTGTAGCAACATTTGTCAACATGCAGAGGATTTTTTTTTGGACCCCAATACATTAAAAGACAAGTGTCCTGATCCAGATGTAAATGGTAAGAATTGTTATATGAAAAAAATGTTTTAGAAGTCTTATATGAAAAAAAAAACAATTATTATAATAGTCAAATGCTCTTTAATAGAGCTATTCAGCACGTTCAGTGACACAGTTTTGTCATACATGTAATGTGAGTTCTTACTTTGTTTGGTACATAAAGAGCTGATTTTTGCTATTCTTTTGATCACACTAAATTAATTATCTACAGATCAAGTCTAAGTGTAATTGTGAATGATTTACCCTAGGGCGGGGCCACGATGGCCAACCATAGTTTTACAGAGAAATGTATAGGAAAAGTTTTTATGCCCCCCTTCGAAGAAGGGAGGGCATATTGCTCAGCTGCTGTCTGTTGGTCTGGCTGTCTGTCAGTCTGTCGGTCCATTTAGTTTCCGTTCATTTTCTTCATAACCATTGCACATACTGAAATGAAATTTGATATACAGGTATATCACATGAATATCTAGGTCAAGTTCTGTTTTGGGTACGATCGCACCATAATTGACAGAGTTATGCCCCCTGGACTTAGAAAAATTCCAATTTTTTGCAGTTTCCGCTCATTTTCTTTGGAGAGGTTGCACATATTGAAATGGAATTTAGTATGCAGATTAGTCAGATAAATATCTTGGTGTCAAGCTCTGTTTTGGGTACAACTGCACCATTATTGAAAGAGTTATGCCCTTTGGACTTAGAAAAATTCCAATCATTTGCAGTTTATGTTCATTTTCTTTGGAGAGGTTGCAAATATTGAAATGGAATTTAGTATACAGATTAGTCAGATGAATATCTTGGTCAAGCTATGTTCTGGGTATGATCACACCATTTTTGACAGAGTTATGCCCTTTTGGAAAAATTCCAATTTGTGGGGGAGGGGGCAAAAGTGTTTTACAAACAACTCTTGTTTAAAAATCTTCTTCTCAAGAATAACAAAGCCATGAATGGTCATATTTATTTGGAAGCATCCTCAGGTAGTGTAGATTCAAGTTTGTTCAAATCATGAACCCCGGGGGTAGGACAAGGCCCACAATGGCCGACCATTGTTTTACATAGAAATATATAGGAAAATTCTTTAAGAATCTTTTTAAGAATAGCATGATTGGTCATACATGTATTTATATGGAAGCATTCTCAGCTAGGTAGTGTTGATTCAAGTTTGTGCAAATCATACCCTCTCACTTTTAAGGAATGATTGGGACTACTTTTTGGTTTAAACTTTTCAATAATAAACTAATTTCTGCTTTTATGCTAGCCACTGTGCTTAGTTGAGCAATGTGGCCCATTGGCCTCTTGTTTTAATTATAAACTTAATATTCTTAAAATCAGTGTTGATGACAGCAATCATTTTGTCATTATTTTCTTACTTAGACCTTTCCAATGATCCAACTTCACTTTTCCTCCATTTAGCAGTTACTTATGCATGTACAAAAATTATTTTTTCTGTCATCATAATTTACTGGTATATACTCAAAGAAGGAGGACATATTTCTTTTCATTTCATGGTACATTTTGTTTCATAGGTTACGCAGTTTTTCCAAGAAAGCAGTAACCATGGAGCAGAACTGAAAAGTCATTTCAAT
Organism: Saccostrea cuccullata; assembly: GCF_032062105.1. Lineage (NCBI taxonomy): Eukaryota > Metazoa > Mollusca > Bivalvia > Ostreida > Ostreidae > Saccostrea > Saccostrea cuccullata. The sequence continues at coordinate 7,178 of NW_026928017.1, read as the reverse complement.
AAAACCATGATTTGACTGATCAAGTGAAAGATGATACCAGTCGTGAAAGTTGTCGAAACACTACAGCAAGCAAAGAGAGTATTAATAATCAATACATGTATAACTCCTGTAAATATTCATCAGACCAAAAAGAATTTTCAATCTTGAAATTGGCAGTTGGAAATCTCACTTATTTTACAAATTCAAGATCAAGTAAGAACATCACAGCAAAGTTGTATGCTACTCAAATGTTCAAAGCATTAGAGAGTTTCACAATTCACTGATACAAACTGCAAAGTGTCCTATCAGGAAAAGGCATTGGTGGAGTTCAATAAGAGCCAACAGGAAAATGAATTGGTTTGGCTTTAAAATCCAGAAAATGATTCTCCCAGAAAGTGAATAATTTGACTATGATACGTGAAGAATATCAGAGAGCAGTAAATTGTCCAGATTGTGTTTTATGGCAGAAGAAGAAAGTAATGAATGAAAACTTTAATGATGAAATTTTATAAACGAAATAAATAGCTAAGTAGCTCCAAAAAAAGGAGGATGTATTGTGTCACATTCATCAAAAAAAAATTTTAAGTCATTTCACCTTCCCCCAGTTAAAAGAACTTGTCTGAAATATCTCAATGTTTGTATCAAGGTGTTGAAAATTTGCAGAAATTGTTTCTACTTTAACACTCAAATGAATATGTTGATCAAATGACTAGTACATGTATGATGAATAATGTTTTCACTTGCTTCACTTGTGTAAATATTGACCAAGTATGTATACATGCATTAAATGTAATTATTATTTTCTTTATTGTTCCAAGTATCTGATTGGCTCAAACTGGATCACATGATCAGGTATATACAATTATAGCCTTTTGATGAGGTGAATCCCTCGATATATAGACCTTAGAGAAAGCATAACGACCAAGCACGAAGTGCGAGGTGGATGTGCTTTCTCTAAGGTCTATATATTGAGGGATAAAAGTCTTTATAGACAGGATGTTTCTAAAAACAGATAATGCAGCTGGTTTTCATTATTGTGACGTCATAATACAATGACGTAACAATGATTTTTATGAGAAGGTACTGGGTATTATAAAGAAGGATATTAAGACATTTCTTGTTAACTAATGAAAAATAATAAAACAATTGTAGCCTTATGATTCGGTACAATCCCTCGATATATAGATCTTGGAGGAAGCATATCGACCTCGCACTTCGTGCTCGGTCGATATGCTTTCTCTGAGGTTTATATATCGAGGGATTGGCCTCCTCAAAAGGCTATATTGTATAATAAGGTTTATATTTAAGCTTATCCATTTAGTGGTTTATAAAGAAATCATAGCCAGCCCCCCCCCCCCACCCCCACCCCCCCCCCCCCGCCTCTTTTTCCATGTATTTTATAAAATTTAAAGTCATTAAATATTAAATTGAGAGCTATGTTTGTTTAAATTCTGTAATACAAATAGGAAAAACTCTAGAAAATAACTTTCTTAGTTTTTGACAATGTTTTGAGCAATTTTTTGAGTAGCGCTAACTGTATCCTTGAAATTTTTTATGTGAAAATTTCACAAACTTTGACTTTCAATATTTTCTTACCTGTACATTGGCCAAGGGTAATTTTTTCATATTTTGTTAACATAGATATTCTTAACAATAAGCAATAAAATTTACTGGATTAAAACATCCCCCTTTTTTACTAGAATAGTTTCAATTCCACTAAAAATTGTCACTTTTTCCAAATTTTGGAACATTGCCAATTTCATGACCTATTTGCACTAAAACAAAATGAACGTCAATCACTCTGACTATGTATTTAAAAAGAACTAACCTTTATTCTTTTAATACAAACAGAATATTTGAATAATTTTTAAAGTTGCAATTTTTTTTCCTCCTCAAAACTGTCTAAAATGTTAAAAAATTACCTCAAATTTTCTTGCATAGGAGCTATTTTTAGTAACAGGCCATAAAACGTATGTGGGTTTGATTAGCTCAGTAAAAATTTGTCTGATTTCATTTTATGCATAGTAGATTTGGCTCATAAAATTTGAAGGCAATCGGAGAAACCTGCTTTCGGACTATTTTGCATGCTTTTCTCGGAGACAGGCTGTTAAAAGCAAAATTATTTCCAGTATTTAAAACAGGTTTAATTTGTGCTGGTAACATGTTCCAGTCTTTGATTCCATTAAAATAAAATGATTCAGATTGTTTTTGCTTAGTTATTGGAACGACAAAATCTGCATTTGAGACTGATCTAGTATGATAGCTACTAAAATTTGACCGAAGTATAAAATGTTCATTAAGATAAGAAGGGGCTTTTCCTTGAAAAATATTAAAAACATGGTTGAGTCTAAGCTGAGAAACTCTATCTTGAATATTTAATAAATTTAATTGACTAAGTATTTCGTAATTAACAGTTGCCTGAGGACCTAAATTCAAAATAAAACGAACCATCTTGTTTTGACAAATTTGTAACCTTTTCTTTAAAGTTTTGGATAGTCCTGCATACCAAGCACTACAGGCGTAATCAATATGGCATTGTATTAATGCTGAACACAGAGTCATTTTACAAAAAGTATCTAAAAACCGGGCTTGTCGGTACAGAAATCGCAATCTATTATTTACTTTCTGGACAATCGATTCAACAATGTATTCACCACTTAAACATCTGTCGATCAAAACTCCAAGATATTTAACTTTTTCTTTACAATCAATGTTATGGTCATTACATACAACCTGGAACTTTTCAACATTTTGAAGCTTTCTTTTGGAACCAAATAAAATGCATTCAGTTTTACCTAAATGTAACGATAATTTATTATCAACAAGCCAGTGCGAAGTCTGTTCTAAAACTTTACCAAGTTTTTCTGATATAAAATCAGGATCTTTATGTGCAAATATAATGGCACTGTCATCAGCGTATAAAATAAGTTTACAATCTGCGTCAACACTAGTAACCATATCATTAACGTAAATTAAAAATAATAAAGGGCCTAGAATACTGCCCTGTGGTACACCACAAGTGATAATACCAGCATCTGAAGAAATTCCATTACTGTGAACAAACTGTTTTCTTTCAGACAAATAAGATAAAAACCAATCAACAGATTGAACACCAATTGCTTTTAGTTTTTTACAAAGTATGTCATGGTCAACAGTGTCAAATGCCTTTTGCAGATCAAGCATAACCATTCCAGTATATACAGTACCGACCAGACCCAACCTGACACCAAAGCAGTCCCAGAAAGCAGTCCCCGGGACTGCTTTGGGACTGCTCTGGGACCGCTGTGGGACTGCTCTGGGACCGCTGTGGGACTGCTCTGGGACCGCTATGGGACTGCTGTGGGACTGCTCTGAAAAGCAGTCCCAGCAGTCCCAGCTGCCCCTGGGACTGCTTTCTGGGACTGCTTTGTTCACTCACGTGTGAAATAAGTTCTGAGTGACAGTGATAGCTCCGCCCCTTGTGTATTCTGAATTTGCAGATTCCCTGTTGTATTGTTGTTTACTTGCAGCAGAGATGAGTTAAAACTGTTTAATAAGCAAGGATTTCTTACATTCTCTCAATAAGTAGAGATTATTACAGTTAATTAATATTTTCAGGGACTGTATACTTACACAAATTAATGTATAGTTTAGAATAAATTTAAAAAAAAAATAAAGTTGTTAAATAAGGAAGTCATGGAAATTTTTTTTATCCCTAACAATAAACTACAGGTTTATTAGAAAAAAAATAGCTAAATGTGGGCCATTTTTAATTATTTAATGTAAAATTATTTACTCAACATTTGCATTGGTACTATTTAAAAATAATCATTACAGTTAGATATAAGATTTCTTGATTGAAAAAAGCTACACGTTTTTCGAGGACCACGCTAAAAAAAAGGAGTATTTAATGTAACCCTCAAATAAAACATAACAATTTATTTAATGACCATAAAATAAAATTATGCTACCATTCTTCCGTAGCATAATCAATGTGAATAATCATTGGGGAATTAATTAATGAATAACCGGTAGCTTTTAATTTATAAACAAGTTATTAAAAGAGTACATTAAAAGAAAAAATTGAAAATGCCTGGAATTGTGATTTCTTTCTTCTTTTTTTTGTTTTGCTAGTGTTTACCCGGCCGATTAATGTTTATTAAATGGTATCAACACCCATGGTTTCAATTGCCTTTGGGCAGAAAATCAAAGCGTGTTATTTAGGTATTTGTATCAGCGTTACACATCATTGAACATACTGGTAAATAATGACCCTTATTTCAGTTTATGTAATGCGAAAAAATGTGGTAAATGAAATGTGTATAAATTTCTTTCGGGATTAATTAATTTTGAACATACTTCCATTCTGGTGATTTACAGATGTACACTCTAACATTTATAAATAAAACACTTGAAACTGAGTTTTATAGAACTAGAGAAATTAACGATAATTGAATTGACATTTCAGTAAAAATAATCATGACTGAAAAATAATACTTTACAAAATTTACAAAGAATTTTTTAAAACCCCCAAAACTTTAGAAAATTCCTTTAGCGTATCCCGATAGTATGGAAATCTGCCATATAATGATAAGATCTATTTAAAGCTTATTCTGGTGGGAAATAATTAATTCACATTTTATTTTCTGTTTAAAAAACAAATATGGGAACCAGTATCAATCAAAGAATAATTATTAAATAAATGTACCCGATAATTGTGATTAAATATTCATGTTCGGTGTTATTCATATATGTTCATGTAGGTGTGAAAGCCTTCTTCCTCCAATAAATATTATAATTTCAATTTCTATGCGCGTATTGTTCACAAATGACCTTCGCGTACATGTAAGAATTCCTGGCATACTACACAGAATCAATTTCTACTGCCTTTTATAGTTCCTTTATTTATTGGAAATCTCATTTCTGAGTTAGCTCCGCCCAGTAAATTAATAAACCCCGCCCACTGGGACTGCTGGGACTGCTTTCTGGGACTGCTGGGACTGCTCTCTGGGATCGCTGGGACCGCTCTGGGACTGCTGTGGGACTGCTCTGGGACCGCTGTGGGACTGCTCTGGGACTGCTGTGGGACTGCTTTAGCAGTCCCAGAAAGCAGTCCCCGGGACTGCTCTGGGACTGCTTTGTGTCAGGTTGGGTCTGGTCGGTACTGTAATCCCTTTGCAGTATTATCTCTTATAAAATCAAATAAATGTATCAAACAAGATTCAGTGGAGTACTTACTTCTAAAACCAGATTGAAACTCATATAAGATATTATTACGATCTAAGAATTTTGAAAGTTGCATATGAACAGATCTCTCTAAAATTTTTGAAACAACACTAAGAATACTAACCGGTCTATAATTACCTACTTCTAGTGAACTGTTCTTTTTGTGAATAGGTTTCACCCTAGCTGTTTTCATATCTTCAGGAACAATGGAAGAAGAAATGGATAAATTTACAATATATGTTATAGGAATCTTTAGAAAATCAGCTCCATCACGAATGAACCTAGCTGGAATATCATCAAGCCCCGTACTTTTAGAAGGGTTCAATTTTAAAAGCTCTTTGTATACAAATCTTTCACTGACTGTTTTCAGAGTAAAAAAAATTGCTACACATTGAGTCCTAAATATCTGCAAACTTTAAGATTGAAGAAATTGTTTGCATTGATTTATGAGGAGTTGTGCTGACAAAACATTTATCTCTATTTAAGATATGGCCAAAAATCTAAGTTGAAAAATGCGGAAATTCCCAGAAATTTTCACAATATGATATTACATATTATGTAATATACGTTTATTGACTGAGTTTGAGGGCAACATGCGTTTTATCGGACCCAAAAACCAAACTGACCGCCTGAGGCCGTTAGGCCGAAGGCAGACAGTTTGGTTCGAGGGTCCGACAAAACGCATTTTGCCTGAGAACTCTGTCAATAAATGTTTTGTTATACCTTTCATTTTAATTTTTTTTGTGGACATACGTGTATTTTATACTGTTTTCCGTGATGTAACATCAGGTCTGTCACTGTTTAACACCAACGAATGAAAATGAGATTAAGCTCCGCCCATTCTGTGACGTAAGCGGCCCAACATATCTCCGAGCGGTCCAACATCTCACTCAGCGGCTCAACATCAATTTTTTTGTGCCCGCTCAGCAAAACATTAAAAAATGTTAGACTTTTTTCTTATTGATTCGTATAGGAACATTTCTTTAAAGGTATAGCAATATCACATATTACCTTAAGACGTAATATGTTTACAATAAAAAAAAATAAAAATACTGATCAAATGTGTTTAAAAGATCGAGCAGGCTAAAAATAATGTCTATCAATTGAAATCTTGCCCTTTCTATTTTTGACACTCTTCTTTAATATGATGAACCATGAGAATCACAATATAATCGCAAGTTTCGTTTGATTCTGCGACGAGCACTCATGTCCGTTCCAAATATAAACGCGACATGTAAAGATAACTATCGAAAAGAAATATCATGCTCAAAACCAAGGAGATAAAAATCTATGCCACAAGCGACATTAAACTTTCGCTCGATAAAACAAGATATATAGAATTAACTCAAAGCACCAATTTCTCTACAAAATAATTACTTTTTTCCCTGTAATACCCCCCCCCCCCCAAAAAAAGTCAAATACTATCGTTAAGATGTACTGTCGACTAAATTCCTTGGATGAAACTAGTTATTATTAATAACATTTTTAACCACGTTGAATCTTCAATTTTTTTCTATGCTTCCATTCTAAAAAAATTGAACTCTATTGACAACAAACTTTTTAAAAATTTTGCATAAAATATTTCAGTATCAATTATCTTAAGGTAATATTGTCATATTGTTTGTAATGTAATTTGTGTGTTATATATGTTTCACTGTTTGTTTGTATTAAGAAATGAAAAAAAAATAATACCGCTATAACGAGTTAAAAAAATATTTTCTCGGACAGAAATGAGCCTAATAGTAAAATCATTCTTTTTTTTATTTAAATAATCTGGTATCAGGTATATTATTCAGTGATGCGTGGTTAGGAAGTGACCACGAAATAAAGATCTAGGTACTGTAAACAGAAAATTGCGCGTCTCAGTTCAGGCACAAATAATTGTACAGTATCAGTCATGTTCTGGAAATGTACTTTTACATGTACCTTACAAAATTTACGCTTGAAAAATGCTAATTTTCTACTAGCTCTGATAACACAATTATTCTTAGCTC